>NW_026519014.1:0-17500 GCF_947347685.1 Pleuronectes platessa
CAGTCGGGGGTTGGTTGGAGGAAAACGTTGGCGCCACAAACGATCATCCTGCTCTCCGGAGGAAAAGTGTTGCTGGATTTTTCCTTCAAGGTAATTTAGTTGTTTAACTACTACACCGTCACACACACGTACACACACATGCACACAGATACACATACTATAGCAGAAACAGGAAACGCGTGGTGATTGGTGATGACAGGGCAGAGGTGCTTCCTGCTTCTGCAGAAGAAGAAAAGCTTCATTCACCGTGAAACGATTCAGTGTTACAGAATATTTTCATTTCACCTGCCAGTAGGAGGCCCTGTCAGCGCCCCCCCCCCCCACAGCTGCAGCGCCCCCCACAGGCTGCGGCGCCCCCTACAGGCTGCAGCGCCCCCTACAGGCTGCAGCACCCCCTACAGGCTGCAGCACCCCTACAGGCTGCAGCGCCCCCTACAGGCTACAGCGCCCCCCACAGGCTGCAGTGCCCCCTACAGGCTGCTGCGCCACCTACAGGCTGCGGCGCCCCCAAAAGGCTGCAGCGCCCCCTACAGGCTGCAGCGCCCCCTACAGGCTGCAGCACCCTACAGGCTGCAGCACCCCCCCACAGGCTGCTGCGCCACCTACAGGCTGCGGCGCCCCCAAAAGGCTGCAGCGGCCCCCTACAGGCTGCAGCACCCCCTACAGGCTGCAGCACCCCTACAGGCTGCAGCGCCCCCCACAGGCTGCAGCGCCCCCCACAGGCTGCAGCGCCCCCCAGCAGGCTGCTGCGCCCCCCACAGGCTGCAGCGCCCCCAGCAGGCTGCTGCGCCCCCCCACAGGCTGCAGCGCCCCCTACAGGCTGCAGCGCCCCCAGCAGGCTGCTGCGCCCCCCACAGGCTGCAGCACCCCCTACAGGCTGCAGCACCCCCTACAGGCTGCAGCGCCCCCTACAGGCTGCAGCACCCCCACAGGCTGCAGCGCCCCCCACAGGCTGCAGCACCCCTACAGGCTGCAGCACCCCTACAGGCTGCAGCGCCCCCCACAGGCTGCAGCACCCCTACAGGCTGCAGCACCCCTACAGGCTGCAGCGCCCCCCACAGGCTGCAGCACCCCTACAGGCTGCAGCACCCCCCTACAGGCTGCAGCGCCCCCCACAGGCTGCAGCACCCCCTACAGGCTGCAGTGCCCCCTACAGGCTGCAGCACCCCTACAGGCTGCAGCGCCCCCTACAGGCTGCGGCGCCCCCTACAGGCTGCAGCGCCCCCTACAGGCTGCAGCGCCCCCAGCAGGCTGCTGCGCCCCCTACAGGCTGCAGTGCCCCCTATGGGCTGCAGCGCCCCCCACAGGCTGCGGCGCCCCCTACAGGCTGCAGCGCCCCCTACAGGCTGCAGCGCCCCCTACAGGCTGCGGCGCCCCCTACAGGCTGCAGCGCCCCCTACAGGCTGCAGCGCCCCCAGCAGGCTGCTGCGCCCCCTACAGGCTGCAGTGCCCCCTATGGGCTGCAGCGCCCCCCACAGGCTGCGGCGCCCCCCACAGGCTGCAGTGCCCCCACAGGCTGCAGCGCCCCCTACAGGCTGCGGCGCCCCCAGCAGGCTGCTGCGCCCCCTACAGGCTGCGGCGCCCCCAACAGGCTGCAGCGCCCCCAACAGGCTGCAGCGCCCCCTACAGGCTGCAGCGCCCCCCCACAGGCTGCGGCGCCCCCCACAGGCTGCAGTGCCCCCACAGGCTGCAGCGCCCCCTACAGGCTGCGGCGCCCCCAGCAGGCTGCTGCGCCCCCTACAGGCTGCGGCGCCCCCAACAGGCTGCAGCGCCCCCCACAGGCTGCGGCGCCCCCAACAGGCTGCAGCGCCCCCTACAGGCTGCAGCGCCCCCAGCAGGCTGCTGCGCCCCCTACAGGCTGCAGTGCCCCCTATGGGCTGCAGCGCCCCCCACAGGCTGCAGCGCCCCCCACAGGCTGCAGCGCCCCCCACAGGCTGCGGCGCCCCCCCACAGGCTGCAGCGCCCCCTACAGGCTGCAGCGCCCCCCACAGGCTGCAGCGCCCCCCACAGGCTGCGGCGCCCCCCCACAGGCTGCAGCGCCCCCTACAGGCTGCAGCACCCCCTACAGGCTGCGGCGCCCCCCCACAGGCTGCGGCGCCCCCTACAGGCTGCAGCGCCCCCCACAGGCTGCGGCGCCCCCCACAGGCTGCGGCGCCCCCCACAGGCTGCAGCGCCCCCTACAGGCTGCAGCGCCCCCTACAGGCTGCGGCGCCCCCTACAGGCTGCGGCGCCCCCCACAGGCTGCGGCGCCCCCTACAGGCTGCAGCGCCCCCTACAGGCTGCAGCGCCCCCCACAGGCTGCGGCGCCCCCCACAGGCTGCGGCGCCCCCTACAGGCTGCAGCGCCCCCCACAGGCTGCGGCGCCCCCCACAGGCTGCGGCGCCCCCTACAGGCTGCAGCGCCCCCCACAGGCTGCGGCGCCCCCCACAGGCTGCGGCGCCCCCCACAGGCTGCGGCGCCCCCTACAGGCTGCGGCGCCCCCCACAGGCTGCGGCGCCCCCCACAGGCTGCAGCGCCCCCTACAGGCTGCGGCGCCCCCTACAGGCTGCAGCGCCCCCCACAGGCTGCGGCGCCCCCTACAGGCTGCAGCGCCCCCCACAGGCTGCGGCGCCCCCCACAGGCTGCGGCGCCCCCTACAGGCTGCAGCGCCCCCCACAGGCTGCGGCGCCCCCTACAGGCTGCAGCACCCCCTACAGGCTGCGGCGCCCCCCACAGGCTGCGGCGCCCCCCACAGGCTGCGGCGCCCCCTACAGGCTGCAGCGCCCCCTACAGGCTGCAGCGCCCCCAGCAGGCTGCTGCGCCCCCTACAGGCTGCAGTGCCCCCTATGGGCTGCAGCGCCCCCCACAGGCTGCGGCGCCCCCCACAGGCTGCAGCGCCCCCCACAGGCTGCAGCGCCCCCAACAGGCTGCAGCGCCCCCTACAGGCTGCAGCACCCCTATAGGCTGCAGTGCCCCCTACAGGCTGCAGCGCCCCCTACAGGCTGCGGCGCCCCCAACAGGCTGCAGCGCCCCCTACAGGCTGCAGCGCCCCCAGCAGGCTGCTGCGCCCCCTACAGGCTGCAGTGCCCCCTATGGGCTGCAGCGCCCCCCACAGGCTGCGGCGCCCCCCACAGGCTGCAGCGCCCCCTACAGGCTGCAGCACCCCCTACAGGCTGCGGCGCCCCCCACAGGCTGCGGCGCCCCCTACAGGCTGCAGCGCCCCCCACAGGCTGCGGCGCCCCCCACAGGCTGCGGCGCCCCCTACAGGCTGCAGCGCCCCCCACAGGCTGCGGCGCCCCCTACAGGCTGCAGCACCCCCCACAGGCTGCGGCGCCCCCTACAGGCTGCGGCGCCCCCCACAGGCTGCGGCGCCCCCTACAGGCTGCAGCGCCCCCAACAGGCTGCAGCGCCCCCTACAGGCTGCGGCGCCCCCCACAGGCTGCGGCGCCCCCCACAGGCTGCAGCGCCCCCCACAGGCTGCAGCGCCCCCCACAGGCTGCGGCGCCCCCCACAGGCTGCGGCGCCCCCTACAGGCTGCAGCGCCCCCCACAGGCTGCGGCGCCCCCTACAGGCTGCAGCGCCCCCCACAGGCTGCGGCGCCCCCTACAGGCTGCGGCGCCCCCCACAGGCTGCGGCGCCCCCCACAGGCTGCGGCGCCCCCTACAGGCTGCAGCGCCCCCTACAGGCTGCAGCGCCCCCAGCAGGCTGCTGCGCCCCCTACAGGCTGCAGTGCCCCCTATGGGCTGCAGCGCCCCCCACAGGCTGCGGCGCCCCCCACAGGCTGCAGCGCCCCCTACAGGCTGCGGCGCCCCCTACAGGCTGCAGCGCCCCCAGCAGGCTGCTGCGCCCCCTACAGGCTGCGGCGCCCCCAACAGGCTGCAGCGCCCCCTACAGGCTGCAGCACCCCTATAGGCTGCAGTGCCCCCTACAGGCTGCAGCGCCCCCTACAGGCTGCAGCGCCCCCTACAGGCTGCAGCGCCCCCAACAGGCTGCAGCGCCCCCTACAGGCTGCAGCGCCCCCTATAGGCTGCAGCGCCCCCTACAGGCTGCAGCGCCCCCTACAGGCTGCAGCGCCCCCACAGGCTGCAGCGCCCCCTACAGGCTGCTGCGCCCCCTACAGGCTGCAGCGCCCCCTACAGGCTGCTGCGCCCCCTATAGGCTGCAGCGCCCCCACAGGCTGCAGCGCCCCCTATAGGCTGCAGCGCCCCCTACAGGCTGCAGCGCCCCCTACAGGCTGCAGCGCCCCCACAGGCTGCAGCGCCCCCTACAGGCTGCTGCGCCCCCTACAGGCTGCAGCACCCCTACAGGCTGCGGCGCCCCCAACAGGCTGCAGCGCCCCCTACAGGCTGCAGCGCCCCCCCACAGGCTGCAGCACCCCTACAGGCTGCAGCGCCCCTACAGGCTGCAGCGCCCCCTATAGGCTGCAGCGCCCCCCACAGGCTGCAGCGCCCCCTACAGGCTGCTGCGCCCCCCACAGGCTGCTGCGCCACCTACAGGCTGCAGCACCCCTACAGGCTGCAGCGCCCCCTACAGGCTGCAGCACCCCTACAGGCTGCAGCGCCCCCTACAGGCTGCAGCGCCCCTACAGGCTGCAGCGCCCCCCCACAGGCTGCGGCGCCCCCTACAGGCTGCAGCGCCCCCCACAGGCTGCAGCACCCCCTACAGGCTGCAGCACCCCTACAGGCTGCAGCGCCCCCCACAGGCTGCGGCGCCCCCTACAGGCTGCAGCGCCCCCTACAGGCTGCAGCGCCCCCTACAGGCTGCGGCGCCCCCAACAGGCTGCAGCGCCCCCTACAGGCTGCAGCACCCCCTACAGGCTGCAGCACCCCTACAGGCTGCAGCGCCCCCCACAGGCTGCGGCGCCCCCTACAGGCTGCAGCGCCCCCTACAGGCTGCAGCGCCCCCCACAGGCTGCAGCGCCCCCTACGGGCTGCAGCGCCCCCCACAGGCTGCGGCGCCCCCTACAGGCTGCAGCGCCCCCCACAGGCTGCGGCGCCCCCTACAGGCTGCAGCGCCCCCCTACAGGCTGCAGCGCCCCCCACAGGCTGCAGCGCCCCCTACGGGCTGCAGCGCCCCCCACAGGCTGCAGCGCCCCCTACAGGCTGCAGCGCCCCCTACAGGCTGCAGCGCCCCCTACAGGCTGCAGCGCCCCCCACAGGCTGCGGCGCCCCCAGCAGGCTGCAGCGCCCCCTACAGGCTGCAGCGCCCCCCCACAGGCTGCAGCGCCCCCTACGGGCTGCAGTGCCCCCTATGGGCTGCAGCGCCCCCTACAGGCTGCGGCGCCCCCTACAGGCTGCAGCGCCCCCCCACAGGCTGCAGCGCCCCCTACAGGCTGCGGCGCCCCCTACAGGCTGCAGCGCCCCCCTACAGGCTGCAGCGCCCCCTACAGGCTGCAGCGCCCCCCACAGGCTGCAGCGCCCCCTACGGGCTGCAGCGCCCCCCCACAGGCTGCGGCGCCCCCAGCAGGCTGCAGCGCCCCCTACAGGCTGCAGCGCCCCCCACAGGCTGCAGCGCCCCCTACGGGCTGCAGTGCCCCCTATGGGCTGCAGCGCCCCCCACAGGCTGCGGCGCCCCCAACAGGCTGCAGCGCCCCCTACAGGCTGCAGCGCCCCCCACAGGCTGCAGCGCCCCCTATAGGCTGAACAGTCCTGATGATTCATCTGAACCAGTTGTCAGCCAATCACGTGGCAGCAGCAGGATCTTAGTGTTGAACCTGAACGCTCACACTCTACTCACCCTGGTTTTATTACTGCTCTCTGACTCATCTTTACATTATGACTCAACTACAATTCAACAAAGAGCTGCCTTTGTTTTCCAGGGAATCCCCCCCCCCCCCCCCCGACTCTCTCTCCTTAAATGGAAAAACAGCTCCAGTGAGACTCAGCGACTGTTGTTGTGCTGATTGGTGCACAACAGCCTCACATGGACTGTGCACACGCACACAGCTGCAGACACATGTTCTGCGTTAACCACGTGATGTCATGTGACGTCACACTCTTCAAGCTGAGAAGGATTCACACACACTCACACACACTCACACACACTCACACACCTGAACACACCTGTCACATGACCATTCACGCACACTGGTCATCATCTACACACTGATCCACCTGGAGTTTATAAGAATATATTCATGTTACATATTAATATTTATTTTATATTAAATTGCATCAATTTACTTTATTAGTATTTGCACACACACACACACACACACACACACACACACACACACACACACAGTCTGCATGTATGTAGATGAACACAGTGTGTCCACATGTTGCAGGATGAGGTCATTGCTAAAGAATTAAGTCTGACATCAGCCGAGGAAATCAGCTGTATGATGTCACACACACACACACACACACACACACACACACACACACACACTCAGTCAGCTGATGTATTTACTGGAATCACTGAGGCCCTGTGGGAAATACAGAGAGAGAGTGTGAGGGCGAGCGAGACTGATCTCATGTGATTTGTGAGTCAGCAGCTGATGACATCACCCCCCCCCCCCCCCCCCCTCCTCCTCCGCTCTCCCTGACACGGGATTGGATGAGTCAAAAAGTGGACCGGGCTCAGCCGACCAATCAGAGGGGGGGGGGGGGGGGGGGCTGAGGATGGAGAGAGAGCGAGGAGGATGATCACATGATGTCACTGCATCAGAAAATATTCAGCAAACACACAATGTGACTGTAACAACAGACGCACAAAACACTCACATCACAGACACACAACTCATTTCCTCCTGCAGGTGACAATAGGTGTCAACAATTGTCGGGTTCATCTTTTCTTTGTTGTTTCATTAATAATTAATGAATCAAACAGTTTGTTATTGTTTATCTTTGTGACAGAATGCACCGGTGCATGAAACACACACAGTCACTGCAGCAAACAGACAACATGCTGAGTCTGCAGTCACTGGTCACTGGAGACCAACGCACACAGCTGCTTCTCGTGACCTCTGACCTGTCGGAGCGACCACAAGTGGAGAGGAACGCTTACAGGAAAATACAGGAAGTAAACAAACAGTCATGTGACTGTTTTCAGACCTGAGCTCCAGGTGGAATCCAGAGATTTGTCTCCAGAGCTTCTCCACAGTTTGTGTCTCACTAAGGTTTCTGCACAGACTCGTTCAGCACCAGATCTTCTTCATGGTTCAGGTGAGAGGGGGGGGGGGGGGCAGACACACACAGGAAGTGACCTGTTACCAGAGGTCATGTGATCATGTTTACATCACCTGACACCATCATCAGCTCTCTTCACCTTTGTCTGAGTCTTCTACGTGTGTGTCAGCACTCCCCCCCCCCCCCCCCACACACACACACACTCACTCCCAGTGAATCAGTGGAGGATCCCACATGGTTCATGTTGGTTGAACTGGTGTTTAACAGATTTAATTCTGACACTGAGACAATGACAGTTCCCAGGCCTCTCTCTCTCTCTTCAGTTCCCCCGTCATGTGATACTGAGCCCAAGCACACACACAAACACACACACACACACACACACACACACACACACACACACACACACACAAATATAAGCTCCCACAGGCTGTTTGTGATGTTGTGGGGAAAATAAACCAGGATGAAGAAGGTAAAACCTAAAGGGAAACAAATCTCTGTGTTAAAAACACACACACACACACACACACAATCTCTGTGAGGTCGGTTCCCACAAACAACAAGTGTGTGGTCTGACGTTCTGGCCAAATCTTCCGTAGTGTAAGTCCTCAGGTGAGAATCACAGACAGTGAGTGAGTTCATCACTTTACTTTATATTCTGTGAAATTTACCCTGAAGATCGGAACCAACATTATTCTACTGTAATCTGCAGAGATCCTGTTTTCAGAAAATGAAAACAAACGTCCAGGAACAATCCGGGAATCAAACCAGCAACCTGCTGCTCATTCAGCTCCAGTCTTTATATTGTGTTAAGAACAGGAAGTGTATTGTGTAGCTGTAGGTCAGAGGACAGAGGAGCAGAACCAGAGGATGAAGACGAACACAGGACACGGAGAGGAGAGAGGGACCTGAAGGACAGAGACCTGGAGACAGGATGTGAGCCTCCAGGGATCAGACGTGTCCACATGAGAGGACTTCATACAAGGAACTCGTAAACAGATAAACAAGTGAGAAGCCAGTGTGTGTATTTTGGTGCAGGTTTGAGCTTCGACTCCTCAGAATGAAGTCACAGTGTGTGAGTCCGAGGGAAACTGAACATCTGGTTTCTGTTGAACAAAGTGTGTCACTGATTATTCTGAAACATCTGAACGTCTTCAAACACAGATCACCCATCAGCTGCAGCTTCACCTGAACGTCTCTCACCCTGAGGGCAGCAAGAGGAGGACGTCCTGCACCACTGCAGACAACATGCAAATCACATGTGTGTGTGTGTGTGTGTGTGAGTGTGTGTGTGTGTGTGTGTGAGTGATTTGCATACAGGTACAAACTGCTACGGGGACATTCCAGAGGAACTGATGGACTGGGACAGGTACTGAGGGACATTACTGCCACAGTAAATTAAACCTCTTCATGTCGTACCGATGTTTATTTGGTTTAGTCCAAAAAAATATTGAAGTTTTGTTTCAATACATATTGACTTTATTACTTTAATTACTTAAAATCTCACTTCTCTGATTCAGACTTTTGATTTTTATGAAACTATATATATTTTTCACATAATATGTTAGTGTTAATATTTTCAGCAACAATAACAACAGTAACACTACAACATGTTATTTTTACTTTGTATTAATACTCATATTTACATACGGCAAAACTCTGCAGAATGATACAGTTTCAAACATGGACCTCATATAACTGCCCCCCCACACTCACACACAGACACACAGACACACTGGGAGCCTCTCAGTCTATCTGCCTTCCCATGATGCACTGGGAGCAGTGTGCTGAGGGCCTGGGAAACAAACTGTTCACACGGATCCAAGAAAGTAAACTCACAGACATTTCCATCGACCAATCAGAGCTGGCGCTGCAGTGATGTCACAGCCTCAGAGACTGTGTCATAACTAATGTTAATAAACTGATTCACACACACACACACACACACAGAGACACACACACTCACATAATTTCTGTCATGAATATTAATATTTACCACAGACAATTATCAATTTTAATGTGTGAGTGTGTTTTTCAGTAATTTGTATAATTACATTGGTTGGTAAATGTTTTAAATTGTCTTAATAACAAATTTTACATCTAAGTTGTACAGGAGCTTGAAGCTGCTCCTTGAATAATTAACACACTGAACATGACCTGCTGCCTGTGTGTGTGTGTGTGTGTGTGTGTGTGTGTGTGGGTGTGTGTGCCTGTGTGTGTGTGTGTGTGTGTGCGTGTGTGTGTGTGTGTATGGCGGTGACAGCATCACTGTAACTAGAACTAGAAAGTCCATATTCGTTCTGCTGAGTCTTCTGTGGTTTCTGGTATCATGGGGCATGGAACCGGAAGCTAGACTCCAGAAGGGATGTAGAGCCGACCAATCACAGCCTTGCGGGCTGAGTGAGCTTGCGGAGCTTTGCCGTAAATTTTAGAAAAGTGGGTCGACACCCGTCAGCACGTAAGAAGGGATACAGGAGGGACCTGGAAGGGCTCTTGTGCTTACGGGCCCGTGAAAACGCAGAAGCATGTTTCAGGCTTCAGTTGTGATACAGTCTCAATGATTGTGTTGTGGACCTTCTCTGAGGCTTCAGAACAGGGAGCAGCTTTATGACACAGAGTGTCGACCCCCTGCTGACTGACAGCTGACGTCTCTGAGGCCGGGGGTCACAGTGAGGGAAGTTAAAGCTGAGACCTTTCACCTCTGAGCGTCTGGTCACTGAGATGTTCACACCTGCTGCTCCTCAACTTCTGAAACTCACAGTCAGAGTGTCTCACAACCCGGACCCTGTCTGTCCCTGTCTGTCCCTGGAGGATGAACTGATCAATAATCTGATTATTACCTGATCAATAATCTGAACAAACATCTGATCAATGATTTGATCAATTTATAAATCACATATTCCCAGTTTGTCTCACAGATGTTCACGAGGATCAACTTCCTGTTCTTCACTCAACACGAGTCAAACAGAAACTCTCTGATCAGTGATGAAGCTCAGTCACATGTGAGGATCCTCTCCCAGGACACACACAGGTGCTGATGCAACTGAACACATCAACACAACAACACAACAACATGATTCACTCCTCTGATAAACGTCATGAGTTTTTTAAAATATTTTCATGTATTATATATTGAAAGTTTATTGAAGCCCTTCCCCCAGCCCGGCCCTGACACTCTGTGGAGGGGGGTTGGGGGGTCGGGGGCCCTTGTCTTTTCCCGAGCGTCTGTCCAGGGGAGGTCGGTAGCCCCCCCCCCGGGGGAGACGGTGTCAGAGCTTCACACCTGAGCAGCTGATGTTCACACCGAAGAGAAAACAAACTAATCCGGTTCTGTTGAGCTGCTTCAGACACTGAACTCCAGAGACTCAGTTTCTCCTCCTGAGCTCCTCAGTTCTCTGGATCTTCCCTGGAGCATCACACTCAGTTTCTCCTCCTGAGCTCCTCAGTTCTCTGGAGCTTCTCTGGAGCATCACACTCAGTTTCTCCTCCTGAGCTCCTCAGTTCTCTGGAGCTTCTCTGGAGTATCACACTCAGTTTCTCCTCCTGAGCTCCTCAGTTCTCTGGAGCTTCTCTGGAGTATCACACTCAGTTTCTCCTCCTGAGCTCCTCAGTTCTCTGGAGCTTCTCTGGAGTATCACACTCAGTTTCACCTCCTGAGCTCCTCAGTTCTCTGGAGCTTCTCTGGAGCATCACACTCAGTTTCTCCTCCTGAGCTCCTGAGGTGTAAAAAAAGTGCTTTTGTGTTGTTCAGCTGTGAAACAAACTCTGGAGACGATTCTCTGGATTTGACCTGGAGCTCAAATCTGATGTGCACTGTCCAGTGTGTGTGTGTGTGTGTGTGTTTGTTTGTGTGTGTGTGTGTGTATGTGTGTATGTGTGTGTGTGTGTGTGTCTTAGAGATACATGTTCATGTTCTCACCAGTGTCAGACAAGAGAGGTCAGAGGTCAGAGAAGACTCAGTGTGAGAAGATCCTCAGTCAGAGCGTCGACTCAGACACCTGAAGTGTGGCTGAACTGATCAGTGTGTGTGTGTGTGTGCATGTGTGTGCATGTGTGTGTGTGTATATTGGAGGTGTGAAGCTGCAGGACGATAGTGTGAGAACTTCATACTCGACCTGCCCCTCATCAGATGGGGTCAGAAGTCACACGGCCTCGTTTACATCCATCACCTGGTCTGGTTTTATGAAATACACACACACACACTCACACACACACACACACACTCACACTCACACACACACACACACACACACACACACACACACACTCACACACACACACTCACACACACACAAACACACACACACACACACACACAAACACACGCACACACACAAACACACACACAAACACACACACGCACACACAAACACACACACACACAAACACACACACAAACACACATATACACACATATACACACATACCAGTTTACACACCTGCTCAGATTTTAATATTGTAAATTACGACAGTGACCTTTGACCCTCACATCTCATTGGACTTAATATTAAGTATATGGAATAAAGACTTTATTTAAAAGATGATATTTGACACATTGACTGCGTTTTATTTATAATCTGTGGTTTTACAGTTTTTTTGGATTGCTTACACACTCAAATTAAAAGTAGTACACTATTATCAAACCTGACACTCAAGAAGCAAAACATCCGCCTATAAACTATAAGCACATTGTCAACCTCACACTTGTTGCAAAACTCTACACACAGTGATTTGCAAAACACTAAACACACTTAACATACATTACACACAAAAAGGAGGAGGAGGAGGACGAGGAGGAGGAGGAAGGGGAGGATGATGAATATGGTGAAGATGGTGAAGGTGATGAAGATGATGAAGATGATGAAGATGGTGAATATGATGAAGATGATGAAGATGGTGAAGATGATGAAGATGATGAAGATGATGAAGATGATGAAGATTCAATTCAAACAACTTTATTTAATTCACGAACCAAACGGACCAATCAGCAGCATCACCATGACGACAGCCTAAGGAATAAAGGAATTTTAATAAATAAATAAAAACATTTAATAAAAGACGCGTTAGAGAGAATCCACCTGGAGGGTCGTGGTCACATGGCTCCTCTGGTCTTCTGGACCACAGGTTTCCTCCAGAGGGAGCTGGAGTCTGACCTCCGGCTTGGTGGACGACCCGCTCTACCTCAGCGCCTCAGTGCACGTGCAGAGTGACACCTGGTCTCAGATCAGAGTCCGACGTGCACTGACGGGAGAGTGCAGCCACCACAGAGAGATGATGTAAGAGCAGAAACATCCGGTCATATTCAGATCCTGATCTGGGATCAGTGATATCTCGATGTGTTAGTTATCAACCGGTGAGTTTATTACAGTGAGAGCTCCTCGGGTTCAGAACCAGCGGCTGAAGGATCCTCTTCATGGTTGTGTTGGTTCTCTGCAGCTTCATGGAGATACAGATGATGACTCATCCTCTGGGACCATGAGACGTGTGAACCTGAGCAGACGTCTCACTCTGACATAAAAACATAAAATCATGTGGACGGACACATCAGCGCGTCTCAGACACTGAGTCGACAGAAAAACACACGACGTCAAAATCTGCAGAGACGAAGAAATAAAAAAAGACGATTCCAGTAAAAAGAGGAGAGGAGGTCAACGTCATGACTCAGCAAACACACACTCACAGATACACACACTCACACACACACACACACAGAGAGGCACTCACACAGATACAGACTCACACACTCACAGAAAGAAAAAAACACACACAGAGAGGCAGACACACAAATACAGTGAAATTTCCCATGTGAAACAAAACCACACACACACACACACACACACACACACACACACACACACACACACACACACACACATACACACAGAGCGGTAGAATAATGTGAATCAGGATCAACTGGTTTCTCACTTTATGCACTGGAATGAAAGTGTTGAGTCATGTTTGATTGAAATCATGACTTGTGTGATTTTAGAGAAGTTATGAGTTGAGAGAGAGAGACACTGAGGTGAGAGAGACAGGTGAGTCAGGTCTGATACTGTCTGTCTGTCTGTCTGATACTGTCTGTCTGTCTGTCTGATACTGTCTGTCTGTCTGTCTGATACTGTCTGTCTTGCTGTCTGTCTGTCTGTCTGTCTGTAACTGTCTGTCTGTCTGTCTGTCTGTAACTGTCTGTCTGTCTGTCTGTCTGTCTGATACTGTCTGTCTGTCTGTGTGTCTGTCTGTAACTGTCTGTAACTGTCTATGTCTCATGTGACTCATGTCCTCGTCTGGTTTCTAAAGGCCCTGCAGCTGATCTGTGAGGCTGCAGCTCCCCCTGGCGGTGAGCAGCTCCCCCTGGCGGTGAGCAGCTCCCCCTGGCGGTGAGCAGCTCCCCCTGGCGGTGAGCAGCTCCCCCTGGCGGTGAGCAGCTCCCCCTGGCGGTGAGCAGCTCCCCCTGGCGGTGAGCAGCAGCAGCAGCTCAGTAACTCGAGTGTTTGATGAGTCCCCACAACGTCAGTAATATCTGAAGCACACACTTCCTGACTCTGGTGACACACCGCCACCTCAGAGTCAGCTGATTGGCTGCTGCAGAGTCAGCCTGTGGACCAATCGGAGAGCAGCTTAGTGAACCAGTGAAATGCAGGGAAGAGATGGTTCCATCCATGTCAGAGAGCGTGTGTGTGTGTGTCTGTGTGTGAGACACACAGACACACGGGCTTTTGGACACTTGATGACGTCACAGCAGCAGAATGGAGACATGTTGTCTCATCAGGTCTGAGGAGGAGGACGTAGTTCCTTCACTTGTTCTACTGCAACGTGTTTGACCCCTGAAACTCTCCACCCCCCCCCCCCCCCAGAGGTAAGTTTAATTTCAAGATGAACTATCCCTTTAAGTTAGTTTGTTGTACTACGACTTAAAGACAAAGTCTGCACGTTGTTGTTTGTTTGTTAGATAATTTAACTGAAAGATTCTGTCATCAGAGAAGTTTAGTGAACTTTGAGTTTGTTATATAACTCCCATGTTCCAGGTTTATATTGTTGCTGCGATCAACACCGCAGCCTGCAGGGGGCGCTGCAGCTCTCTGTACGTGATATATTTTAGTGTTGTATAAGTGGAAACTGATTTGAAGTATGTAACATTGAACTGCAAAGACACATATTCACCTGTAGGTGGCAGTAGAAGTGGTTCCTCAGATTAAGGCTTCCTGTATAAACAGGATCCAGATTCATGTGTTTATGGATCAGATTGGAGTTATTGTATCTAAAGAGGTTTGTACAAGTGGGTTGACTCCTGAATCACATGAAGAGAAATTTAAAAGAACAATTCAAACCTAATTTCAGTCAGAAGATCGATGACGTTTTTGAAGAAATCCAATAACATGAATTTTAATTTAATGATAATTTAATAATCATTGAGTGGAATCTGCAGCATTGTTTCTTATTGGTTTGTAAATAACAGACGCTGACATGTTGTTTGTTCTGGTTGGACGATCAGAACAAGGAGATGTCTCGTGTCCTCGGTGAGTCGGTGGAGGAGGGGAAGTTGAACGTGGGCGTGGCCTAATGACGTCAGAGAGGAACAACCCGTTTGATGATGGACTCAGATAAAGTTCCATCACTTATCTGTTCATCTTTTTAATGGTTGCATTTATCATGGATATGAAAACTCAAGACAATCAATTCCGATTAAGGTCACACTTCCATCAGCCACCAGGGGGCACCCAGTTTATTTGAAGCCTGATGAGATCAGAGTTTGACTTCGAGACATGAAAGTGATCAAAGATAAAGATAGATGAAAGAAACACGTGTGTCTGCAGTCGGCTGACGGGCCCCTGGTGGCTGACGGGCCCTTGGTGGCTGACGGGCCCCTGGTGGATAACGGGCCCCCTGGTGGATGACGGGCCCCTGGTGACTGACGGGCCCCCTGGTGGCTGACGGGCCCTTGGTGGCTGATGGGCCCCTGGTGGCTGATGGGCCCCCTGGTGGCTGACGGGCCCCTGATGGATGACGGGCCCCTGGTGGATGACGGGCCCCCTGGTGGCTGATGGGCCCCCTGGTGGCTGACGGGCCCCCTGGTGGCTGACGGGCCCCTGGTGGCTGACGGGCCCCCTGGTGGCTGACGGGCCCCTGGTGGCTGACGGGCCCCCTGGTGGCTGACGGGCCCTTGGTGGCTGACGGGCCCTTGGTGGCTGACGGGCCCCCTGGTGGCTGACGGGCCCCCTGGTGGCTGACGGGGCCCTGGTGGCTGACGGGCCCCTGGTGGCTGACGGGCCCTTGGTGGATGACGGACCCCTGGTGGATGACGGGGCCCTGGTGGATGACGGGCCCCCTGGTGGCTGACGGGCCCCTGGTGGCTGACGGGCCCCTGATGGATGACGGGCCCCTGGTGGATGACGGGCCCCTGGTGGATGACGGGCCCCTGGTGGATGACGGGCCCCCTGGTGGATGACGGGCCCCCTGGTGGCTGACGGGCCCCTGGTGGATGACGGGCCCCCTGGTGGCTGACGGGCCCCCTGGTGGCTGACGGGCCCCTGGTGGATGACGGGCCCCCTGGTGGCTGACGGGCCCCTGGTGGCTGACGGGCCCCTGATGGATGACGGGCCCCTGGTGGATGACGGGCCCCCTGGTGGCTGACGGGCCCCCTGGTGGCTGACGGGCCCCTGGTGGATGACGGGCCCCCTGGTGGCTGACGGGCCCCTGGTGGATGACGGGCCCCCTGGTGGATGACGGGCCCCTGGTGGATGACGGGCCCCTGGTGGATGACGGGCCCCTGGTGGCTGACGGGCCCCTGGTGGATGACGGCCCCCTGGTGGCTGACGGGCCAACACGTTAAGTTATTGATTATTGATTTATTGACCGATCAGGACAGAACAAACACACCCTCCCCTCCTGTCAAACAGGACTTAGATGTTTCGACATTAGGTGAGTTACACTCAGGTGGAATGTTCCTTTATTACAGTGCCGCTGGAGGCAGGAGCTCAACATGTAAAACTATATTTTGGGGCCACATCACAGTTGAGAACCCCGGGAGAAATGTTCCAGTTCGATTCTCATCATTTTGTTCCTCTGGGCTTCAGTGCTCTGACACCAACGAAGAAGTAGAAGAAGAAGAAGAAGAAAAGAAGAAGAAGAGGAAGAAGAAAAGAAGAAGAAGAGCTGTTGGGGGGGTGTCCTGCCGTCGCTCTACATGACGCTGCACTTCCCCTTCAGCTTGTCAGCTCGCTTCTGTTTCCCCGACCGTTTCCCATCGATGCTCAGACTCATGTCCCTCTTCTTCTCCAGCGTCAGCAGCTCCTGGAACAGTTCCTTCACGTTGGAGTTCATCTTGGCTGACGTCTCCATGAAGGCACACTTCCAGGCGGCGGCCTGAGCCTCGCCCTGCTTTGTCTCCACCTCCCGCTGGGCCATCTCATCGCTCTTGTTGCCCACCAGCATGATGGGAATGGACTCCACGCTGCCCTTGATGGCCACGACCTGGAGAGACACAGAGTGAGGACAGTCGGGAGTTAGAAGTCTGGAGCGATCTGACGTCAGAGGAAATCAACTCAGAGTGAAAGAGCTGCAGGACCCGACCTGCTGGTAGATCGGTTTCAGCTCCTCCAGTGATTGGCGGCTGGTGATGGTGTAGACCAGGATGAAGGCGTGGCCTTTGGAAATGGACAGGCGCTGCATGGCGGGAAACTGATGACTTCCTGTTGTGTCGGTGATCTGCAGCGTGCAGACGCTCTTATCACAGCTGATGACCTGAGAACAATCCATCAGTTAATCAAGAGGTCTGAACCACATCAAGAGAAGAACACATGGATCAGAAGAGTCGGAGGAGCTACCTGTCTGTACGTGTCCTCCACAGTGGGAATGTAGGTGTCTCTGAAGGTGCCTTTAACAAATCGAAGGACCAGCGAGCTCTTCCCCACGCCACCGGCTCCGAACACCACCACCTGGTAGTCGTTACTCTGCTCAGGCATTCTGGGAGATGGAGTCCACCTGCTGCTCTGGAAGAATCACCTGAGACGAGAGGAGGAGACGCTGAGTTACGCTGAACAACGACCCTGAAGATTCCAGAACTCGAGGAGGTTCTGATATTTGATATTAAGTTAAATCCTTAAAATCAGGTGTGACTACAGAGAGAGGTGGATTCTGGGAGTTGTCTGTGCCTCATGTATAACACAGACAGTTTGAACCTGCAGCTTCTGAGCTGTGATCAAAGTGACGTCTTCACTGCAGAAATGAACCAGAGAGCTGAGAATCACACGTTGAGCTGAGAAAGGCTGACGTGTGAAAACCAGCGAGAGTCAGAGACAATGACTCAGAGACACACGACAGAGACACAGGAAGTGACGAGAGACAGGAAGTGACGACATGTTGTTGAGTGTGTGAGGGTCGATGAGAAAAGA
>NW_026519014.1:22500-24897 GCF_947347685.1 Pleuronectes platessa
CTAAAATATTTCTAACTCACCATATCACTGAACCTCATTTTCTAAACAAATCTGTCAACTGAAAAAACAACTTCATCAAATGTGAATCACAGACTGACACACACAGCTGTAACACAACTGTTGTCATCGTAAACACAAATTCCTGTTACTGTAGGAGCAACAACGCTAGACGTGTGGTGGTGGGGGGGGGGGGGGGGGGGGGGGGGGGCACAGGGAGGGGCCTTAAGGGAAGGGGCCTTGCAGTCTGAGGACAGCAGGCTTCAGATCAGTGGAGACAGGAACCCTGAGTCTAAAGCACTGCAACTCCCATGATGCACCTCTCTCTCTCTGAGGTGTTTCTGCAGGAATCTGAGGCTCCAGAGCTTCAGGACCCGGATCGGATACTTTTATTAATGTTATTAATGGTATTAATGTTATTAATGTTATTAATGCTATTACTGTTATTTATGTTATTAATGTTAGTATTATTGTCATTGATAATATCATTATTATTATTAATCTCTCTCTCTCTCTCTCTCTCTCTCTTCTCTCCCCCCTCTCTCCCCTCCCCCTCTCTCTCTCAACCCCCCCCGTATCTCTCTCTCGCTCACTCCCCCCCTTCTCTCGCTCACTCCCCCTCCTCTCTCTCTCTCTCTCTCACCTCCCCCGCCCCCCCTCTCTCAGTGATCTTCAGCTCTGTTCGGAGTCATGAGGTAAGCATCGACCGCTCCTTCTCTTTCTTCATTTAAATCACATTCATCTCGTTTTAACCCGGGTAAAATCGTCGGTAACGTTCAGTACCGTCATGACTCTGTCCGGCCTGGTCCCGGCCTGGCTCGGCCTGGTTCTGCTCGGCTCGGCTCGGTTTGTGGCGGCTGCGGATGATGAGAACACAAAGAGCCTGATTCATCAGAGGAGACGGGAGGAGGCTGCACGAGCTGCACCTCCGATTTTATGTTTGCGATGAAATTAAATTCATCTTTTAAAAGATCAGGTTTCATCTCGTTTTCATCTCATCATCATGCGGAGGTCTTTCTCCTCCATGCGGACAGCGGGAGGAGGAGGATGAGGGTGGAGGAGGAAGATGGAGGAGGAGGAAGATGGAGGACGGAGGTTGGGTGGAGGAGCTGATGAATCATGATGTGGTAAATTGAAGCATCGGAGGTCAAATCAAAAACAGTTTGAATTTACTGTATTTACTTTATCGATCAGTATTTGGTTATTTGTGTCGCTGAAGGAGACACAAGGTTGTTTCCTCTGTTTGGATTCTGTGTTATGGTCCTGGGTTCTGGATCCTGAGGAGGATCAGCTCTGTGGCGTCTTACGGTTCAGGTCCTGGGGTTTGGATCCTGAGGAGGATCATCTCTGTGGCGTCTGAGGGTTCAGGTCCTGGGTTCTGGATCCTGAGGAGGATCAGCTCTGTGGCGTCTGAGGGTTCAGGTCCTGGGTTCTGGATCCTGAGGAGGATCAGCTCTGTGGCGTCTGAGGGTTCAGGTCCTGGGTTCTGGATCCTGAGGAGGATCATCTCTGTGGCGTCTGAGGGTTCAGGTCCTGGGGTCTGGATCCCGAAGAGGATCAGCTCTGTGGCGTCTGAGGGTTCAGGCCCTGGGTTCTGGATCCCGAGGAGGATCAGCTCTGTGGCGTCTGAGGGTTCAGGTCCTGGGTTTTGGATCCTGAGGAGGATCAGCTCTGTGGCGTCTGGGGGTTTAGGTCCTGGGGTCTGGATCCCGAAGAGGATCAGCTCTGTGGCGTCTGAGGGGTTTAGGTCCTGGGTTCTGGATCCTGAGGAGGATCATCTCTGTGGCGTCTGAGGGTTCAGGTCCTGGGTTCTGGATCCTGAGGAGGATCAGCTCTGTGGCGTCTGAGGGTTCAGGTCCTGGATTTTGGATCCTGAGGAGGATCAGCTCTGTGGCGTCTGAGGGTTCGGGTCCTGGGTTCTGGATCCTGAGGAGGATCATCTCTGTGGCGTCTTACGGTTCAGGTCCTGGGTTCTGGATCCTGAGGAGGATCAGCTCTGTGGTGTCTGAGGGTTTAGGTCCTGGGGTCTGGATCCCGAAGAGGATCAGCTCTGTGGCGTCTGAGGGTTCAGGCCCTGGGTTCTGGATCCCGAGGAGGATCAGCTCTGTGGCGTCTGAGGGTTCAGGTCCTGGGTTTTGGATCCTGAGGAGGATCAGCTCTGTGGCGTCTGGGGGTTTAGGTCCTGGGGTCTGGATCCCGAAGAGGATCAGCTCTGTGGCGTCTGAGGGTTCAGGTCCTGGGGTCTGGATCCTGAGGAGGATCAGCTCTGTGGCGTCTGAGGGTTCAGGTCCTGGGGTCTGGATCCCGAAGAGGATCAGCTCTGTGGAGTCTGAGGATTCAGGTCCTGGGGTCTGGATCCTGAGGAGGATCAAATCTATGGTGTCTGGGGGTTCAGGTCCT
>NW_026519015.1:0-14897 GCF_947347685.1 Pleuronectes platessa
AAATCAAAGGCGTTATCGTGATGTGAACAAATGACATTCAATTATCAGCGATTCATTGACGCAGCAATAATGGCAGAATCTCTCGAAACAAATCTTTAAGTATAAGCCAAGTTTTTCTTCCATTTGCTTTTCACCTGCTTGGTCTTTGTCAAAGTATGACAGGTTTAAAAATGGGTCAAGAGATTCTGACTTTCTAAGAAGCGCTCAAATCTTCAGCTTTACGTGTTAAGAGGTCATTAGCATAACGGAGCCAACTTCTTAAGAAGACGTACATTCTGCAACTACGAATGTTTCCTCAATATCAAAACCATTGTAAAAGCCTAAATTAGCCTGAATTACCTTAAATAATTCATTTGAATAAGTCGCTGATTGAATTTTGTATTTCACTTGATGATAAGAACGACAGAGGGTTTTATTATATTGCTTTAAAAAATGCAATGTTCTCTTACGTCGTTTTGTACCATAAACAAAACAAATTGATTCTGGTGAAACTTTGCCAACTCATCAGTTACTTCTGATCTTTTCAGCCATTTTCTCAAACAGAGGCAGGTTTTCAGACTCCATCGGTCCGTGCAGTGAACTCTCAGTCCGGCTCTGGCTCGGTCCCACGGCGCCTCTCTCCCCAGCAGCGTCTGTGTAATGGGACACTGCTAAACGATGCTGAGGGCACCCGGGTGCAGTCATGGCCGGTTGCACCCGACTCGCTCCTCTCTCCTCACCGTCGACCACGCTCTGGCCCCGTTGTTAGCTCCTCTTCTCCAGGCTAATTTATGACACTATCAGTCTCATCGGCTGTTGGCGACTGGACAAACTGGTGTTACAGCTAATTATTTAAACTGATTAAATGAACCTAATAACTTTAGTATGCTCCGCACTATTGTGTTCCCTATTCCTGATGTATAATACATAGCGGAGGAGGCCGGGCCACAGAGGAGCAGCATCCTTAGAGTCTTCCCTTCTGTGATATCATGTAAATGCACTGAAGAAAGAGTAAGTATGATGACGACTCTTGGTTTGTTTGTGTCACTTATTAAGCTGCTGACGCTAACAACTCAGAACAAGCAGGACTGTTTGGATGGATCATCTTTTATTTGCTTAATCAGCTCGACAGCAAACAAGGCTTCTTCATTTGGGTTCTTATTTGCAAACCTGGGGAGTGGCTCTGTGCATCAGGGCCTTGTGTGAGTCTGTGTGTGTCTGTGTGTGTGTGCATGTGTGTTTACCTGTGCATGCAGTGTGTGTGTGCGTGGGTAAATCTATGCTGTATCCTTACCATAGAGTACATGCGTCTCTTTGCTGCTTCGTTCCCTCTCATCATCATGAAAGGTCAGTAGAAATATTGCAATAGTTTCTATTGTTATGATTCAGCTAACTTTAAATTTGTTATAAAAACTTAAGTGTGTTTTAAAATGTAGTTTCCTCTTAAGATTTCTATATTGAACAGATTTTGGTCAAAGGATTTTTGTGTCATATTTTAAGAAATCCTTAATTCTGACTTATGCTCTTCTGATTTATGTTATTAATATTAAGATGTAGTGATATTTATAGGTTTTTCGTATGTTGGTAAAAACATTAAGGATCTATTCTGGTTTTACTCTCAGTATTCTTTTACAAAACTAATGTGCTCTTATTGAAAATACAGTCTGATGTATAAGGAAGTTTTAGGGCGAATTCCAGTACTGCTATAAGACTGTAAAAACTACCAATATTTTGAGGAATATATATTTATATAAACATACATACATTAAAAACATTGGCAATGACTCCCAAGATTTAATTTCAAGCCTTTATGACAAATAAATGTAATCACAGCTTCGATATTTTAAATAAATGAGACAACACAAATACACCACATATAAATAACATCCTTTTTCAAAAAAAGTAAAAAAATACACAAATCTTCTGTAAATCTGTAAATTAAACATGTTTATATTGGTTTTGCAAAAATATAAACACCATTATGTCTGATACTACCCCCCCCTGCAGTGATGCATTGGTCAGGCTGTAAGTGAAAGTATTGTGCCTTTTGACTTCCACGTGTCCAGGCTCAGGGAGGCTGATCACCTTCGCTTGTAGAGCAGCAGTCTTCCCGTGCCAAGGTTAAGCCGAAACCTGAACCCACAGCGTCACAGATAAGTCTGCCTCGGTGTCCGCTGTTTGCCAAATGGATATTTCCTCCGAGCGGCCAAACCTCTGCTCAGACATGGCTCCGATAAAAGAGTCTGGACTGTAATTCATCCATTTATCCAGATAACGATGTAAGTGATGTATAATTTCTAACTTTTTGTTGTGTATTTATTTGAAAACCACAGTGGTGCATCTGTGCACATGCTTAAGAAGCTGCTCAGCTCTACATACATCACACTGATCATTATTCTGTGCACTTGTACACAGACTGTGGTTAATGCAACATCCCTATACAACTAACTTAAAGTGACAGCCAGCCAGTGCCTGAGGATACACGAGGTTAGGTAACACACACACACACACACACACACACACACACACACACACACACACACACACACACACACACACACACACACTAAGGGGTTATTTCCCTGCAGCCTGTGCTCCTGTTGGAGGTGTCCAGTGTGTGTCCTTAGGTTTCTCCCTCCTGTCTCATGTGTCACAGCTTGTTCATGTCGTCACATTCAGAGGCAGTGATGTTTTATTGAAGATGTCTGCAGGTCACTGTGCCGCTGTACATCAGGCAAACACAATGAGCGACACGCGGCTGCATGTATAGGAGTCTAATTGCTCCGCCCGGGCAGCGACAGATTCAATCTCTGCGCAGTAATGTCCGTGTTCGTCAGGTTTATCAGGATCTGGAGACGTCCTCTCCACAATGACTCAGTCCAACTTATTTAAATCATCATAATGATCATCACCAGTTGAGATAAAAGAAAAAAGCCGGGGAGCAGATCTGATGGGAAACCCGGTCGCCATCCTCCCTGAGCATAAACAAAGTGACCACTGATAATAAAAAGAGGAATGTCCTTCTGTAGCTGCTCGGGGCCTCTAACCAGCTTTCTTTTGTGTATGAATTGGCGTCTATATGGGGAAAGGCTCATGCTGCAGCAGTGCCTAATTCCTGCTAATCCCACCGTATGCCCTACCACTTAGCAATGGGTTCCAATGGCAGCCCTGGTGCAGGGGAATTGCTCGTGAGATTAGCCGGCATTAGCTCCTCCTCTGTGGGTCACCCTCCAGGCCGGGCCGGGCTAACCCTGCCGCTGCCTCCACGACAACCTTTAGCACAGAAATGGATTAATCAAAAATGTCCCACGCTTGCTTTTAGCGAACAATGTAAGTTTGATTTGATTTATTCTGCTTTTATTGTGGTTTTGAAAACAGAACTGTGACGACAATCTGTCTACAAGGATTCATCAATGCTGTGTTTGTGTGTTTACTTTAAACAGGGACCATCTCGTTGGCTCTAACTTCCTTTTGCACATTTCTATGCAAAGATATTAATCCTCTTCTTTTTATTCCTGCAGTTGATAATGTGTATTTCTGTTTTTCCTTTTCTTTTTGGATGTACAGCAGCCTGAAAATTGAGACTCTGCTTTGATTGGCTGTGCAAGTAGGAGACACACACCCCTCTCTGAGGTTAGACACAGAAACAGACATCAATGGGGATTAATACCGATTTTAATAACTCTCAATTTTGCAGTTGACAGTTCTCAGATAGCAATTTTTAAAATTGTATGTAAATGTGATTAAGAATCCCAATTTAGTATCAGTGTTGAAAAATAATTTTCTAGTTTTAAATGTCAAACCCTTAACTATGAAATTATGGAAAACCCATGATGATCGACTGCTGTGATCATTAAAACAGCCTCTGTTGAAATGTGTTTAATATAAATATCATCAGTGATAAATAATCCGTTTAATTAACCCGAGAAATAAACCTTTTTTCCACCACGATTCAATTCAAGTGAAAAAAAACACCTAAATATATAATGTATTTTTTCTGTATCCAGTGTCACGGTACATTTGTTGTTAAATGAAGTTTATTAATCCAACATCAGAGGCAATAATTAATAGATTAATGATTTGAAACTACTAAGTGTTTGTACAGTATTCAACATATCCACTCTATCAGGACTCCATCACACTTACTGAGCTCAAAGCTGAAACTTAAATCGACTCTGTCATCACTGAACGAGATACAGCAAATAAAACTGCAAGTCTGTAAAGTGCATATAGATAAAAGCTGAATTTTATCTCTTGCATTTTTACGCTGACAGAAGCAAAAAGGGTTTAAAGATTTTAACCACTGACCCTGATACGACCTTTAATCCAGCCTGTATTTTAATTTGTTCCATATTTTAACACCTCACAGCTGCTGCTGTTGTTTTAGCCACAAAGTTTGAGCCCCAACTATTCAACTGCCACTGAATTATTCTCTGGTTTAGTGTAGATGAGCTTTTACTTCAGTTCCAAGACAACTAATGTGTCAGTACTCATCTGTTAACACTATATTAAGCATGATTATAGTTAAAATGCACAAAACTGATACCAGTTCCAGTATCAACAAGGGGGTTGTTGGTTTGAATCCTGTTTACTAGGGTCTTTCTGTTTTATTCCTGTGCAACGTTCTCACCCCGGCCGACCTCTTGCTCTTTGTGCATTTCCCTCTGCAGGAGATCTCTCCTGAAGATGTTTCCACAATATGGGAAATCCATCGTCTTTGACAACTTTCCAGATCCCACTGACACCTGGGAGATCATCGAGACCATCGGGAAGGGGACGTACGGGAAAGTCTACAAGGTTCTCAACAAAATAGATGGAAGTAAAGCAGCCGTGAAGATACTGGATCCCATCCATGTAAGTTTTATATCTGGATATCCAGTATTAATATATGTTTATGTACTGTATTGTAGTATTGCATAGTTCCAGCTTTACGAATTAAAAAAATATACCAATAAAAGCCTTTCTTGTCCCTTAGAAATAAAATCAATTAACCCTAAATGGATGATTGATGAAAATCTCATGTTTTATTGTTGCAGCCTGTGATAAAGAACAGTTCCCAGAGACTCAAATAATAATCCTCTATTATAATGTTCTATATCAGTACAGGATATATTCATTGTCCTGTAGATTAAATGCAGCAACACTTCCATGTAGTTATGTCCTGTTTTAAATACAGTGTGGCTGCAGCATACAGAGAAAGAGTGACAGATAATTGCAGTAATTAAGATGAGTCTGGATTTTATCTCATTGCCCACACTGACAAAGAGGGGCGGGGGGGGGGGGGGGGGGTGCGGGGGGGTCTTACTGACCTGCAGACCAGCAACAAGAAAACTCTTAATTTACACTTATTTGCCATTTTTGTAAGAATACAAATACGAATTTGGGTAAAATGTTAAATATCGAGCTCAGCTAATCATAAGGACTCCAAACATGTGGAAACAGCTTCACTGGATTTGTGTTTGTCTTGTCATTTGAACGGATCTGTGTTTCTTGTGCTGCAGGACATTGATGAGGAGATAGAAGCTGAGTACAACATCCTCAAAGCTTTGTCCGACCACACCAATGTCGTCAAGTTCTTTGGGATGTACTACAAGAAGGATACGAAATGTGGAGATCAGCTGTGGCTCGTTCTGGAGGTGAGACCACTCGTCATACTTGAATAAACACATTTGCTCTGTGTGTGCTCGTTGCAGCCAATGATGGAAAATAAAGATGGACGACAGAACAGAAGTTGACGTTAATCAATATCCAAAATATTTTGGCTTCAGTTTTTTACCGTAGGAGGTAGTGGAGACACGTCCTCCATCTTTATTTAACCTCCATCAGTCATTGGTTACAACCCATGTACAATGACTGAGAACTTGAGTAGTCTCTATACCACGGTGAAGTCGTGCAGACACAATCGCAGATTAAAGGTCAGATTGATCTTCACACCTTGTGTCTCGCCAGGTTGATGCAGCGGTGAACAAATCTGGCTCGGGATTATGTTCCACTTTAAGCTTCATGAGCAGTCTACCAGTTTATTCATCTGAGGGATTTGGTCACAGCCCAGTTAGCATCATCGACGTAAATAATATGAAAGCAAGAGAATATTGTTTAAACCTGGTGGTGCACTTGGATTTTGTTAACCACTCAATTTGCTATGCTTGAGGTGGAGCTCTGCGCTTGACTGGTTTCTTGAACCTGCTCCCGGAGCAGTGGTGACAGGTGTGATCGTGTGATATGTAATGTAAAGGTTCAAGGGGACCTTGGTGCTGCTGCAGCTTTCTGTTCATCTTAGGGGAAAAAAGGAAAAGGCCACATGCCTGGAGGGCCCGAGTTCTTCATCTGTAATATTTCATTTCTGCTTTCAAGCCATTTGGAAATGTCAAGTCCCAGAGAAACATGTAGTGGAGGTCAATGGAGGTGTTGGTGGGATCCAACAGGATGGAGGCCGGATGGTAATGTTGTTCATGCTCTGATATAGAGCAGCACAAACCTGCAGAGGTCTGATAAACATGGTCAGCGAACCTGAGGACATTCGATAAAAATGTGTCCACAAGGTCTTTTGAGTGTTTTTTTAAATAAAATGTAATGTGGCATTTTTTTTACTATAGATCTTGGGATGGAACTATTAGTCTAGTTTCTCAGTTTGTCCACCACTTTAGTCCAAATTGAAAATATGTTAACGTATATTGTTTGGATAGTCATGAGGTGCTGTAGATACATGGTCCCCAGAGGATAGATCTCATCGATTTTTCTGATACTACAACTTTTCCTCAAGGACTCAAGTTAGTCTGGATTTTCTTGGTTCAAAGCGAAATGCGATGCTAATGTTAGCATGTTAAAACTCTGCAGCAAACTAGCCTGTAAACAGCCGGTTAGCATCTAGCTCACTGCTATGTTTGCAGAATATGAATTTGCAGAGTTGCTTTGGATATTGTGAACATTTCTATTTTTTGCTCGTCCTTTAATTCCACTTCATATTTAAATATATCCTGTTCTCCAACCTGCAGTGCTCTGAGTACCTTTTGTCTTCGGGTCTCAACAGCACTTCTCTCCACTCGTTCTCTTTTCCACTCTCGGGTGCAGCAGAGCTAGAACACAGTGTCCATATTTCTGTAATCCAAGCTCACTGGACTTTGCATCAGCAGCGGCAGTGTTATGTTAACCCACTAGATGGTTTTCAGCTCCGCAGCTTGTGTTTCCCTCACTTTTCATCACTGCCCTTCCTCCTGACCTTCTCAGAGGACCCTGCAGTGACTTCGCTCGGATATCGAGTGACGTCTAAGATGCTGAGCGATTAATCTGCTCACAGGAAAACAGAAACTTTAAGATGGTTATGATCTTATTTTGCGCTGCAGTGACAGATTTCTTTGATCATTTAGGTGTTTTTTGACGTCAGGACTCAAATTCTCAAATTCAAATCTGGACTTTGTGGAGTTTACTCAACTACTTTGTTCTCTCCCTCTTTCCTCTCCTCAAAATTTCCCATGCAAAAATATGCAGCCTGCAGTCCAAATCCTGTGGCTAATCCCGAGGCTGGACTCGCCGCCCGACAGTTTGGCGAGTGGCTTTGTGGGGCTGAAGTGTGTGTGTTTGTGGGGCTGAAGTGTGTGTGTTTGTGGGGCTCTGAGGTAGATGCACACTTTAACAGTGAGGAGACCGGAAAGCTGGAGGAGGAGCGAGGAGGTCGCTCACCATGGCTACTGCAGTTTCCCATCCTTTAGTTCTGCTGAGGAGCTTCTTCTCTGACTGCAGGAACACAACTCACACAAATTGCATCCTCCACTTTGCTCGCCGCTCATTGGACTCCGCCTGCTTTTGGCTTTGCCTCTGTAGTTCTGCTCCTTCATGATAGCGGATGCAGCCTGAATGAAGCCTTAATATCTCCGCCCTGAGCTTAGAAAGACTTCAAAGGGAGCGATGATGATGGGGGGGGGGACTTTTATCCTCTAATTGGAGATGAAAACATTATTTAGATGCAGGTTTCAATTGTGAGCTGCCGTGTTCCAGCCACAGACTCTTGTTAAATAAAGGCCAGTGTTAGTTTAACCTTCAGGGATGAAAGTCAGTATTTCTGCGAAATCGAAATTGCCTTATTTTGTCCTCATATTGCATTTTTACTTTGAATTCAGATTGTTTTCTGGTTTTAACTCGTAGAACTTCTACTTCTTAAGTACGTGCAAACTTTTGGCACAACAGATACAAGAGAAGAGCCTGAAGGTCTTTGCATCTGAGAGCAAGTCTGGAAGAAACCAAAGTGTTCAAGGCTGCTAAGGACGAAACAGTTTACACATTTGTACATTGATATAGAGATTGACAGTTTTCTTTGCATATATATTTCCATCCAAACCAAGCTCCTTCACTTTCTATCCCTTTGCTTTGTCCTCTCTCTTTGATGGACACAAAAAGTCAAAAATAAACCTCCCGACTCGTCCTGACCTCTGCAGTCATTAATCGACAATGAGGTTTAAAATGCTATTCCTTGTTCGGACTTTTCAATAAACACACGGCCGGAAAGCAGACACCTCGGCTATTGTGCTCCTGTAAACGATAAGGCCACAGTGACAATGAGCACTTCTCTCTGGAGACGATCCAGCATGTCTCACAAACACTTACACACTCACACACACTCACACACTGACACACTCCTCAAACAAACACAAACACACACACACTACGCTTTCATTGTTTTGGATGCAACTAATCTGGCAGTAAATAAAAAACTACTTTACAAGGAAAGATGTACAAAGTCAGCACCTGCGTATTTTAAAGGCCGTCATTGGTGTGTGTATGTGTGTGTGTGTGTGTGTGTGTGTGTGCCTGTTTGTGTGTGTGCGTGTGTGTGTTTTGTTTCATCTTTGCATTTGTTTCATCCACTTCTTTTCCTCGTCTTTGATCAACTACTTTCATTTACATGTCTAAACAAGCACCTGACCTCATTAGTATTGGAGAACATGCCGCTCACTGTTCCATTTATTCAGCTTATTCTGTGAATATGAATAATTTAGAATGTCCACATGCAAGATGCACTTGTGGATCTTCACTGTTACACTTAAAAGTTATTTCTAGTTATTTTATGACTTATATAACAACTATAACAACTGCTAAATATAAACTATTTTAGTTCTTCTTTCCGTAAAAAGTTCAGAAAATCTGGTTTAATCCATAAAATCTAACCAGATCTGAAGTTTCATTCATCATCTCCATTTGAGTCGTCATCTGAAATAATGAATGTCCACGTCTCTCATCACTTTCTGGACGTGTGCTCTGTGGCGAAGGTGAGAGCGCTAACGTTTAGCTCAGTTAAATCTAGGGCACGGCACTCCTCATTAATATGGATTTGTCCGTCTGCCCTGTGTAATTTAATGATGACAGGTGATATGGCAGCAGAGACGTGAGCTGACGTCAGGCTCGGCTCGCTGTCTGAGGAAGCCTCGGCGGTGTTCTCTACGTCTGGTCTCAGGGAGGAGGAGTGATTACACTCCCCGTGTGGCAGCTGAGATACACACCATCCATCCTGCAGCAGGGCTCAGGGCTCCTGATGGAGAGGTGGATTGATCGGCAGATAGAAAACAGACACGCGGCTCGTGACGTTGCTGTTTCAAGGTCACAACACTTGCTTCACTCTCAGTATTAAGAGAAGGATGAAGTGAGGAGGCCGTCCAGGCACCGAGTGGTCACAGGGCCCCTGGGACAAAGTGTAAAGTGACTTAAGGTTTGTTGTTGGAAACCAAAGAGACGTCAAATAACCAAAAACAAAACTACAACAGTGATTATCCGTCCCTTTCTCCAGATCTGATATCAAAGGTATTGGGTTCCTTCTTGGCCCAGGTCCCATCCTTCCACCAAGTGCCGCTAACTCCCAAACATCCACTAGTGTCTAGTTCTATCTTTAAGGTCTTAACTGGATCCTTCAGGAAGTGGCTTCTTCCAGCTTCCTGCGTTTAGCTCAGTGTCACAGAAACACAAAGTATGTGCAGAGGCAATCGAGCCATGTCTGTGTAGAGGGGGAATACTAGCGTGGTGACAGAATGGCTCCCTGTTTGGTGATTCGAGCTCAGGAGCAAGAATATTCTGTCTGTTTTTTATGAGGCCACCGATCAGCACGTTTAGTCTCGGCTGGATTGCACGAGGATCCGTCCGTCCTGCACCGGGACAACACTCATCTTCTATCCAGGGCCACTGTGTCGTGTGATTTTTCAAAAACCACACAAGCACAGAGTGAGTAAACATCCTGCCTCCGCTAACCACCCTGGGAAAATAAATATCGCGTTATGGCGAACTCGTGCTGCGTGCTCTGTCATTTTAAAACCCCGTTGAAAAGTGTAACAGTTAAAGTTATTTATTTACGACCCTTTCCTTTTCAGATATGTGCTGCACATTTCCTTTAGTAAGCTCGCTGCAGGGGAGAGATTCTCATCCTCCGCTGCGTGTGTCTAATGCCTAATTAAGCTTTCATTATACAAGTGCGGGGAATTAGTGTAATTATAGCACATCGGGAGTTATGATGGAAATATTCCTGCCTTGAACAAAATGAAAAAGAGGGATGCATTTGTGTTTACAAACAGCGCTCAGATGCAGAATCTACAATTTCTGTTCCCCTCCAGCCTTTCTCTTGCTGTGACTGGCATCTGAATGGTTTTTTTTTTACCCCCTATAGCTGCGGCATCTCCCGAAGAAAGGCCCAAATTACTGGTTATTTGTGTTTCCATGGCAACCCACTGGGTAATTTTCTGCAATTTTCCAGGAGGCACTGCTATTGATGCCGTTGATGGTGGAGTCCATATCTAAATGCAATCTGCTGCCAGAAAACACACAGAATGAAATGTTTCTTGCCGTGTGAGGAGGAAATGCAGATTTCTACCTGAAGGTGTTGTTGTGTCTCTGTTACGAAACGTTTGGCTTTAGAACTTGTGTGTAATTTATGGTGCGAAACGTGAAAACATAAGAAGGAGGCAGTTGCTTTGAAGATAGTTTGTGCGTCTTTAATATTTACCCTGTCATCACAGATTAAAACCTCCTCACAAACTGTACATTCTCTCCACGGGCACCGTTTCCACCTCCCACTAAGCTGCCTGAGGAAGATAAGCTGCTGAAGATCGACAGAATTACCCCGAGCGTCTCTTTTCTCACTGTGAAATCTCCCCATCAATACATCTCCATCCTGTGCTGCTCTGCGTATCTAAGATGTCCCAGATTTCAGCAGATTGTATAAGCTGAGCTATAAGTGCTGAGTCATGCTGAGGTTTTTCATTCATTGTCCTGCTCTCTTTGTTTGTTTTTTTTCGCAGCTTTGCAATGGCGGCTCGGTGACGGATCTGGCCAAAGGCATGCTGAGGAGAGGGGACAGAATGGACGAACCCATTATTGCCTACATCCTGCACGAGGCCCTCACGGTAAATCTGGCTTTTTGCAGGAAGGGGGGGGGGGGGGGGGGGGAACGACCCCCAGCTCCTTGAATTAATCGCAGGCAGGTGTTGAGTGTTCACTCCCTCTTGTCCACAGGGTCTCCTGCACCTGCACGTCAACAAGACCATCCACCGCGACGTGAAGGGAAACAACATCCTGCTCACGACGCATGCAGGAGTCAAACTCGTGGATTTTGGTATGTAACTGGTCTTGTTTATAGACAGGTGTATAAAGATGGCGACCCCAATAGTGAAGCCAAAGGGTCTCGATCGCCCCCTGGTGGCTGGCTGCAGTATCAGTCGTAAACTTGTCAGCTTCACACTTGACATCTCTGTTTTTAAAGGCCAAATACGTTTAATGTAAATAAGCTTTCGCTGAAGCGGAGGATAAATGATTGTGACAACATCAATGATTCTCCAGTTCCGGGTTCTGCGTCAAACTCCAAACTCACTTTTTGACTTCTATGACTTGTTTGAAACTTTTCCACCCACCTCTCGTCTCTTCCCCATTAGCTCGGCCCAACTGGTCGAGGCAGATGGCAGAGGGAGAGAGGGAGTGATTTCTCTCCACAGTCGCCCGAGTGCTCGCTTGTTGTGGAAACTGTTGGGTTTTCTCTCTATAATTTTACAATGCAATATTGTGATTTCACACTACACAATTTAAATTGAATTGAATAAACAGCTCTTTGTCCAGCAGCAGTAACTTTTACAGTTTAAGAAACAAAACAGCAACAGCATCACGACAGGAATCATTTTGCCAAAGACCAACATGCCCCCCCCCAGTGCCTTTTGTTGTACCATCCTCATCCAATCAGTGAAAACCGTGTTTGGCTCTATTTAACAGAAGAGGGTCAAACACATTACCTTCAGCCGCTTGCCAAATAAATTGTGCCACTAATTAGTTTCCTTGAGGTCGGGGCTACATTTACACAAACCAACCAGGTTATTATTTTCCATTACACCCCATCTTTTCCATTATGTAGCACACAGCTTATTAGATATTGCGGCTGTTCACTCTGCGTTTGCCCTGATTTGCTTTTGGCTTTTCTTAACCAAATGAAGCTTTCGCAGCGGCACATCATAGTTCCTGGATCGAAGGCAAAGTGGTTGTGACTATTTCCAGGAGATGACTCACCCCAGTTTTCCTCAGGGGCTGAACAAAAAAAGCATCTGCCTGTTTTCATTACAAATAAAATCCCCACTCAACACGTGCGTGGGTTTGTATTTATTCTGCTAATTGTGGGCTTCTCTTAAAAGCCTTTTCCCAACCATGAAGCACAAAAGTGCACAGCTTTTACAGAGGGAGGAGGAGGAGGAGGAACTAATGGAATCACTTAGCATGTGAATGTGAAGGAGCTAATATGGAGAAGGGCCAACCTTTACCTCCAGAGGAGCCTTGTCCTCCTATATCGCACCAGTTTTTCGAAGAGGTAAAGTGTTCAGATCTTTGCCGATGAGCAAAGTTAGAAAACACATTAAGTACACAAAATGCAAAATGGAGATTCTGGCTTCAGTTGTAGGGAGCTGTCATCGCTCCACTCTGTATCTATGAGAACAACTGAGCAAACTGAGCAGATACGATGTCGACTCCAGTGTTATCCCATGAAAATGACTCTAAAATTGACTTTTTCTTGTCGGCAAGTCTTTATCGTTACTGTCTGACCAGGATGTCATCAAAAAAAGCAAAGATAGCAGAAGTGTAGATATAAATACATAACTAGTACAAGCTATACAAATGCGTAAGAGCTTGACAGAGTGACGAAGAAGGTCCAGCTCGTGCTTCGCTCATCGCCACACAGCCCGGGCGCTGCGTCACACTGACATCAATGGTTTATCTTGCGGGGGGGGGGGGGGGGGGGGCACGCCGCACCGAGCAGCTGAGGAGATCAACCCCCCCCCCCCCCCCCGCAGTGACTCATCACTGGCGGAGAAACATAGAAACAGCCAGAGAGATGGACCCAAAAAAGAGCAGTGGAAGAATGGAGGGGGGATGGGGGGTTGGGGGGGGGGGGGGGGTCCCTCATGAATATTCTAATTGACAGCGTTATCTCTGTGATGATTATTAAGTGTGGCCCACCAGGCTCCACTCGGGGTTAATGTAGTGGAAAGAGAGGGACGGTGAGAGCTTTAATAAGCGGCTCTTTATGTTCCTTTATCCCGACACATTGATAAACCTCATATATGTGAATCATATGTACATATATTATCGCAGACGTGTGTTTTATCAGATCACTGTGGGTTTCATGTTTCTTTGTCGTGCGTGTGGCTGCGTCCGAGTAAGACTGTGGGTTTGTTCTCGCTAATGCAGGTTGATGTGTTGCTGTGAAGCGTCTTTGTGTGTGTGTTTGTGTGTGCGAGTGTGTGTGTGTGTGTGTGGGTGTGTGTGTGTGGGTGGGGTGTGTGTGTGTGTGCACATCCCCTCCTGCACATGATTCTAATCCCTTTAGATGTTCGGTCACACAACTGTTTTCCTCTGCATTGCTCATCCGGGCATTTCTCTCCAGCCCCGACTGTAACCGTCAGAGAATCCTCACGTTATGTACTGTGCCGACAAAAAAAAAAAGCTGAATTTTGTTGTTGCTGCAGCTCCACAAATAATCTCTTCATTTCCTCTCTGCTTGTATCTACTGAAACACCATTTAACATATTGCACAAACTGTACGACTGTAATCCACAAACACAATGTGCCGGACACAGACCCTCTGCAGCGACACGCTGTGCACCAGCCGATCACCTTTTGTCTGGAGGCTCTGCTTCTGTCGTGGTCGGCTGCCTCTGCAGAACGCGCCCTGGGTCACATGACCGAGTGGCATTACACTGATTTGTCTGGACTGGACCGAAGTCACGATTGTGGGTCAGCATGTTCCTTGTCAGGCTCTAACTAGCACACACACTGGAGGACACACTCGTTTCCTCTGCAGTCCTATTTATGCTGAATTTATTTACCTCTGACTCGACTGCCATAACATGACTTTTGTCCCTCTGGTTCTTTATGCAGATAATTCTAATGCAAACCAATGAATCACACGATATCTTGTTCGGAGAGAGAGAGAGAAATGTCGTCTCCAGCCTGTTCACAGTCAAACTGTATTCAAATCTTGTTCTTGAGATGTCTGCATGGTTAAAATCACCTGTGAGTCACACAAGAATTTGTAATTCAAAGCAATCTATCATTTGGATGAAAGGAGGGGAAAGGCGGTGCAGCTTGGGTGTTTTGTTTTCTCTCCTGGTCACGATAGACACAGCTCCATCAGTGCTCATAGGAGACCCTAGAACCTCCTGTTTCCCTTTCCACAGATCATCACCTCCACCAGGCTGATCGTTGAGAAGCAAGAAAAACTCAAAATATGTCAATGAAGTTATTGAGACTCCAGAGAGAGAGGCTAATGTCTCCTTCGTCCCGGCAGGTGTCTCGGCCCAGCTGACCAACACCCGTCTGAGGAGGAACACCTCCGTTGGAACTCCCTTCTGGATGGCTCCCGAGGTAAAGTAAAGACCGGCCTATAAACTGTTCCCTTTCCACTT